>NW_025544736.1:120865-121818 GCF_011800055.1 Colletotrichum gloeosporioides | reverse complement strand
GTTTATAACTATTATAACTTTACTATAAAAACTACTATACTATATATATAATAGCTCTTTAATTATATAACCTCACTATTATTTAACTTTTATAAAGTTTATAACTATATATTATATAGTAANTATTATTATAACTATGCTTTATATATTACTAAGTTTAGTCTAGTTGTTAATATACTCTTTTAATATTAGTTCTCTAAGTATTACTTTATATAAAAATTCTCTATAATTATCTTCTTAATATTAATTTTAATTAGTTATCTTCTTTATTTAAAATTTCTTTATTTAAAGTTTCTTTATTTAAACTTTCTTTACTCCTAATTTCTTTATTTTAAATTTCTTAAGAAGTATTTCTTTTATTTATATTTTCCTTATATATTTCTTCTCTACTTATATTTCCTATACTTAAATTTTCTATATTTATAATTTCTTTATTAATATTTCCCTTACCTATATTTCTTTTATTTATATTTTCTTTATTTATATTTACTTTATTTATATTTCCCTTACTTATATTTCTTTTACTTATATTTTCTTTACTTATATTTCCCTTCCTTATATTTCCTTTACTTATATTTTCTTTATTTATATTTCCTTTCCCTATATTTCCTTTATTTATATTTTTTTTATTTATATTTCTCTTATCTATATTCTTATTCCTTATATTTTTTTTATTTATATTTCTCTTATCTATATTCCTATCCCTTATATTTCTTTTATTTATATTTCTCTTATCTATATTCCTATTCTTTATATTTCTTTTATTTATATTTCTCTTATCTATATTCCTATCCCTTATATTTTATTTATTTATATTTCTCTTATTTATATTCCTATCCCCTATATTTCTTTTACTTATATTTCTCTTATTTATATTTCCTTCCTTTATATTTCTTTTATTTATATTTCCTTAGTTTATATTTCTTATAAATATATTCTTTATAGATATATTT